>NC_048599.1:155309969-155338611 GCF_003668045.3 Cricetulus griseus | reverse complement strand
CCGCCCTTCCTTGCCTCTTGCTCCGTGGGGACCCGCCGATGCTCCGCCCTCGGGGAGCTCCACCAGTTGGGCGGAGGCTCCCAGCGACGTCTGGGCCCGCGCCCCCCGGGTCACACCGAGGTGAGAAGGGCGTCGGCCAGATCCTCTACCTCTAACCCAGATCCATTCGATCCGCTGAGCAGGCAAGCCATTCCTTGACAAGGACTAGTACTGACCTCTCCAGGAATCCCTTAATACCGACCCTTCCCAGGAAACCTGAAGGCCCCATGATCCTTCCAGAGATATCCTCATATACGGACTCAAAATAATTATTTTCTCACCATCTCCCTGTCCCAACCCTCCATTAATGATTAATCTTGAGCGCCTCTTAATTTCTTGGACCCTTTCAGGCCCTCCACCCTTCCTAACTCCAGGGTGACCTAGTCACAAGAATAACACACAGGTCTCAGTTTGCCCAGTAACTTGAATTACCTTATGAGAGGTGCAAAGACTGCTTGGCTCCTTGAATACTGACAGTCTCTTCCCCCCCCCCCATAGCTTCAGCTGCCCTGGGTGGTGAGCCAGTGTGTCTAGGAGCTGTGGTTCCTACAGATTCGAAGTTGATGCTGGGGACAGAGATTGTATTTCTGATCTCAAAGTCTTCCTGGCCCGGTCTATTTATTCAGCAATCATTGTCATTCGTTCCTTACTTCTCCGGATTCTGTACCAGTCACACAGTCACAAGGGACAAATCAAACCTAGCTCTTGACCTCTAGGGGCTCCCAGCTTTTTGGGAGAAGTGGGCAGGTGGAATTGAGAGGGTCTGGAAAGCCAGGCCCAGCTCCAGAGGCTGCTGAGCTGTGAAATATATTCATTGATTGCTGCCCATCGCGATCAAACCCAGGCTGCCCTAGCAAGGGGGATTTAATTAACAAGTGAGAGGCTCTTATTCACTTGTTGGCCCTTGCTCACTGCACAGACAGCTGTCTGTCTATACTGCCCCACAGACAGTTGTGAGCCCGGGGACAAAGCTGTGCCACAGACATCTCTCCTCACCTGATCATGGGAATCCCGGCCTTAACACAAAGTCTTCGTGTCCCAGGGGGAAAGTATGGAAAGGTAGAGAGGGGCGAGAGGCAGAGGCAGAGTTATCAGAAAGGAGCAGAGATGGAGGAACAAAGAGGAGAGGAGTCTGAGGAGACTTCCCTCCAGAGGATAACGGCAGTGTCCCTCCAGCCATTTCCCTTTGGGTCTCAGGGTGGTTTTCAGTGTCCTCTCTCTGGCTAGTGTCAGTCCCATCCCCTGACCACAAGGAGGTCGAGTGTGGTGCATTCTGGCCTGGCCCCGATTCAGATCCCCAGGCCACAGGCTCCCAGGGTGCTCTGCCCAACCCTAGGATTGATAGATAGACAAAGAGCCCCCAGAAGTGAGATTTAAGGGGGGGAGAGACGAGGACACACACAGACCCAGATGTGAACAGTCAGGATGAACACCAAGAAAGAGGTCTCCCTAGACTTTCAGATAGAAATCCAGGGCCTCCTCCTCCTCAGGAAACCTGAGGAGCCAGCCACAGGGACTCAGTGTGCCCCCTCTTCCCTGTACAAAGCCCGTAGGATCAGAGCTTGGCACTCCACATGTCTCTTTACCTTTTCTCGCTTCTATCAAAGGACTATCAGCACCTCCAGGGCTCTCCTTTGCTTCTTTCCACATAGCCCTGAACACAGAAGCTCCTCGCTGAAGTCTAGGTGATTCGGGAAAGGCTAGGAATGGGCTTGAAACTCCAGAGCTCCAGCTTCAGAGACTCCCTAACTGAGGCTGAGTCCTGGATGGGGACTTACCAAGGTCTCTGAGGGGTAGATACTGAGCTCCAGTTGGACCCCACTCCATGGTGCATACTGATGGGAGCCACAGTGTGACCTGGGTGTGGGGAGAAGCAGGCAGAGAAGGGACCAGGTCTCAGAGGGACAGAGGAAAATACTCCTAGTAGGGGAAAGTTGGGTGGTGACAACTCTTAATCTTGGAGAAAGTTCCAGAAAAACAGGATTGTGCCAGGGCTGGAGGGAGAAGGCTTGGGAAAGGGGTTCTAGCACACTCCAAGAGGTAAGCAGTCTGGGCTCAAATGGGGAATCCTCCCCGAAGTGCCCCACTATAAGATTATCACTTTGATCCTTTCTGATACTCCCTGGTCCTAGGCTTCAAAGAGTGCTCCCACTTCTGTATCCTAAGAAGGATGTAAAAGTCTCTTCTCTCACCTCTCCTTCACACCAAGAGAAGGCTGACATTCACAGAAAGTCCAGAAAAAAACAAGATGAAAACATAGGAAAAAAATAAAACAAGGAACAGAGAAACAAAGTTTCGTGGAGACGAGGAATCGCTGACCAAGCCCAGCTTCTTCCCAGAAATATTAAAACCTTGCCCCTTCCCAGCTTTCAGCTCTCCACATCTCTCCATAGCTGCCTTCCCCTTCACAAGGGAAAGCTTACAGTCCTGTACAAAAATGTCTTTGGTACCTGTGTCTGGTTGGGGATGGTCTGTCCCATCCCAGGGTTCTGAGCAGGAACTAGAACAGACTGCCTAGTGGCCCACCTCTAACTGTGACCTCAGGCAAGCCACTCAATTTCCCCGTGCTTCAGTGGCTTACAGCTACATGGGAGTAGTACTCTGCCCTGTACGCTTAACTCCTGTGCTCCGGGGCTTTTCCTGTTCAGGCTGGGATAGAGGAAGACTCCTGTCCTAGCTGAACTCAAAGGATGAACTGTTCTGGATGGGGAGTAAGAAAAAATATGAGGAATACCTGAAGCCAAGTTGTACCTATGTTGTCACACCTGGCACTTGTGGCCCTTAGGGGTAGTCCTGCTGCGCTCCGGAACTGGCCCAAGTCCAGCCCCTCAGGCCTTTGGTTGGCAGAGTTTGTGCAGCTCTCCCAGGTCAGGAACTTCCGTGTTCCTGATTGGTTAGACTGCCATCTTGTGGCTGGACCTGGAATCTACCCTAAAGTGGCTGTGCTAAATATCTTCTGCTTGCCCTGCTGGAATGGGCCAAGGAGCTGGCAGGTAATCCTCTTTCCAAGTCAGACCCCCTCCCTCTAATGCTCAACGGAGAGCAAACCGAGAAGCGCAATTGTGGGCAACTGGTGACCTTGGCCACCTATCTACAACTTGGTTGGTGACCCTGGTGCTGGGCTGGGCTGCACACAGCTGAGACAGAGGGTTCAAAGAAGTCCAGGGAAAGGCTGAGGTGAAGAACACTCAGGGCGTTTGTGTGTGTGTGTGTGTGTGTGTGTGTGTGTGTGTGTGTGTGTGTGTGTGTGTGCCTCTCTGTGTGTGTGTGTGCCTCTGTGTGTGTCTCTGTGTGTGCCTGTGTGTGCCTGTGTGTGCCTCTGTGTGTGTGCCTGTGTGTGTGCCTGTGTGTGTGTCTGTGTGTGTGCCTGTGTGTGTGCCTGTGTGTGTGTCTGTGTGTGCCTGTGTGTACCTCTGTGTGTGTCTGTGTGTGTCTGTGTGTGCCTCTGTGTGTGCCTGTGTGTGTGCCTGTGTGTGTGCCTCTGTGTGTGCCTGTGTGCCTGTGTGTGTCTCTGTGTGTGCCTGTGTGTGTGCCTGTGTGCCTGTGTGCCTGTGTGTGTGTGTGTGTGTGTGTGTGTGTGTGTGTGTGTGTGTGTGTGTGTGTGTGTGTGTGTTTAGACCAGGACCTCTCAACCTTTGCATTGAAGACACTGCACCCTGCACCAGAGAACTGTAGGGAAATTAACAGGTTCTTTCTATCTGCTAGATATCCTTAGAAGCTACTTTCCCAGCTATGGGCTTCAAAAACATCTACCATGGATATCCATAAATCCCTTGGCTTTTTGGGACCACACCAGATGAAGAATTATCCTGGGCTACACATTAAATCAGAGGGTATCCAATTAAAGACTGTGGGTCCCAGGAACATATGTTTTTTACTTTGTGTGGCATTCGTACTCCACAACTATGCAGTCAAGCTACCAAAAAATCTAAATCAAACCCCACAATATTTTAAATAAATTTGTGACTTTCGAGTTGGGTTTCATTCACAGTTGTCCTGTGACCATGAGCCACAGGTTGGACACCCCTGATCTACAGTCTCCACAAGCTGTCCCTAAAAATTTCCAGACAGGTTTGGTTGTAAAGACTGTCTCTGCTTCTCACTATCTGCATAAACCAGTCTGCTCTCTTCTCTGGGCTTCTGCTTCCTTGTCTGTGTGAGAGGTCTGCTGCTGTTTTATGGATTTTAATGAGTCAGTGTCCTGTGCCTCTTCCTGTTCCCTCTTTTCTCAGAATTAACCCCCTCCCATGTCTCTTCCCTAGATTCCTGCTGATCCACAGTCATAGAGCATCAGTGTGGTCAGGAGACAGGACACAGCCCTCCTTGGGCTTGGCCTCTGGAAGGACAAGGACTTCACCACCACCACTTTCCTGCTGGCTCTAAGAAAGGGACAGGGAGCTGGGATGATGACAGCAACTTGCTGGAAGAAAGGACAGACATGCAGACACATGTGCAGGAAATCTGGGCTCCATATGGGGGATGCACTTGGACAGAGGACACCTACTACCGCTGGCAGCCCAGAACCTCAGCCTGTTCATCAGGTACAGCACAAGGGGTGGGGAGCAAGCTGGTCCTTTTAGAAGGTCTCTCTGGGCAATCTGTCTCAGGCTGTAAACATCCAGGAGGAAGAAACTGTACCGCTAACTTTTGCACACACTGGCCTCTCACTCACACTCTGACTCTGGAGAAAAGTGTTGCCATCTCTCTTGAGCCTGACTCTTATGAGGAAATGGCTTTGCCAGCTTCCAATAGGTCTGAGACCTTGGTTTCTGTCACAGCTGCACCCATGTCAACAACAGACTTCACACAGGACCTCCCCTGCTCCCTACAAAGGCACATGAGGATGGGGAGCACTGGGCCGTGGGGATGGTGGCTGTGGGCACTGTTAAATCACACTCATAGCAGCCTGTGACAGGGGCCCCTCATTTTTCTTTGCAGAAGTAGCTGGAGGGTCTCCAGTGCTTCCCTCACTCTGCAGTGCATCTGAGGTCATCCTTGGGGTGCCGTGTGGTGCACTAATGGGTGCCCACTGTCTCTCAGCCTGAAGGTGGACTGGCTAGCAGTTGTGGAGGGATGGGTCCTGGAGAGGCTGGGTGGGCCCGAAGGCAAAGCATTTTGAAGGTTATACTCTTAAAAAAATGGCAAAAAGAATAGAAAATTGGAGATTAAAGGAAATATTTATTTATGTAAAAAGTAAATCAGGATGACATTTTAATTATTGAAAGCTGACAGATGTCAAATGATAGATATGTTAAACATACATAACATTTATAAATCCAGAGCGCGCTCTCTCTCTCTCTCTCCTTCTCTCTCTCTCTCTCTCTCTCTCTCTCTCTCTCTCTCTCACACACACACACACACACACACACACACACTCCCACCCACACCCACACACACACACACACACACACACGTAGAGAGGGGGGAGTGATCATGGCATGTACATGAGTCCAGAGGACAGCTTGTATGTATGATGTATGATGTAGCTCCTGGGGTTAAACTCAAAGTCCTCAGGCTTAGCAGCAAGTGGTCTTACCTGCTGAGCCATCCTGATGGTTCTAAAGACCATCATCTAGTAATACTTCAGTCAGTTCTATTTACTCAGAAGCATTCAAATTCAGACCGAATAAAGGTGAGCACCTTTATTGGCAATTGCAGGATGATACTCAGTTTGTACAAGAGGATAGATACATAGATCAGTGAGTGGAACTGAGAATCCAGAAGTACGTCCACGGAGTTATGGACAAGCGTGTCAGGTCAGCTTAGTAGAGTCTTTTCAAGAAATGAAGCTGGAGCAACTGGAAATCCACCCGAAGCATAGCAAAGTAGCATCCCTGTCCCAAACAGTTCATGTAAAAACAAAAATTAACTAAGAAGGGATCGGATTCCAAAATGTGAGACCTAAAAATATATGGCTCCCAAACTCAAGGAAATGCTTTCTTGATATGACATAAAAACAGAAGCAAAGGTCAGGTTTCACTGAAAAAAAAATGCTTCAAGTGACACTAGCAAGAAAGTGAAGAGACTTGTGGAGCCAACAAGGATCCAGTATCCAGAATGTAGAAAGAACTTTTGTAACTCAATAAAAAGACAACCCAATTTAGAACAGGCAAACTATTAGCATAACCATACTGGAAAGAGGATATGGACAGCCAGTATCATTAACACCTTTAGTTAAGACCACACTTAGTGCCATTCTGTATCCTCTAGGACAGTTCCATCAAAAAGGACAATAATATATTAAGGATATGGAGAAATTAAATTTTAGATGTTGTAGTAATTATTTTTCATGTTTATCAAAATACCTGGCAAAAGTAACTTAGCAGTTTGTTTGGGCTCACAGTTGCTTGGTAGGAGCATGAGGAGGCTGTCATATTAACTCTGTGTTCAGGGCAGTGGGAGGGAGAAACAGAGAGCCTCCATGTGTTCTCTGCTCATCCTGGGACCTCTGGCATTGGGATAGTGCCACCACATTCAAGGTGGTCTTTCTACTTCTGTTGTACCTTCCTGGAAACACTAAAACAGATACACCCAGGGGATTTTCTTTATGTGGCTCAAAATCCCTGAAGCTGGTAAGATTAGCTATGAGAAAATTGGAATTATATATTTATATACAAAACCTTGTGATGTTCACAGTAGTGCACAACAGATAGGAAATGGAAATAGTCCAATATCCATCTACCGATGACTAGATAAAATGTGATATTCCCATGTGACAGAATTCTACTCGTACCTGGTAGTCATGTCCTACAGCATATGTGATGTGGTAAATCTTAGAAGTCTGCTGAATGAGAGAAGCCACACAAAAGGAAAGGCCACACACTGTGTGATTCCATGTGTATAAAATGTCCCTAAATGCCAGCGGTGGTGGCATATTCCTTTATTCTCAGCACTTGGGAGGCAGAGGCAGGCGGATATCTGTGAGTTCAAGGCTGCCTGTTCTACAGAGCAAGTTCCAGGACAGCTAGACTGTTACACAAAGAAACCCTGTATCGAAAAACAACAAAAACCAATCAAATGTTCTCAAACAGGGAAATATATAGCCTAGTGGTATCCAGAACTTGGGGAGGGAGAACAATGGTGAGGGACAGTTTATGGTCATATGATTCTTTGGAGAATGGAATGCTTTGGAATTAGATAGTGGTAATGGTTGTGGCACAAGCCACTGAAATATGAACTTTATTATTGTTTTTATCTATTTATTCACTAGTTTTTTGAGACAGTGTCTCATGCTGTTGCCCAGGCTGGCTTCAATCTTATAACAACCCTCCTGCTTCATCCTCTTGAGAACAAGTGTATGTCACCACATCTAGAAGAAATTGAAGAGGTGGATTTTATTTCATATAAATTTTATCTTTAAAAAGCATCTTTAAGGTTTATTTATTTTTGGATGTATATGAGCATTTCCATGTATTGTAGTATGTATGTATGTATGTATGTATGTATGTATGTATGTATGTATGCATGCATGCATGCATGCCACATGTATGCAGTACCTGTAGAAGCCAGAATAGGGTGTTAGCTCTCCTGGAGTTAAGGATGGTTCTCAGCCATAAGATGGGTACTGAGAGCCTAATGAATCTCCTGCAAGAGAGGCCAGTGTTCTCAACACTGCTGAACCATCTCCCCAGCCTCATGAGTTATATCTTAATAAAGCAGTGGGAGACAATAAAGAAAGGTGACCATGCGGCTAGAAATAGTCACTGCTGATAAAAAGCTCAGTTGCATGGTGGCTAGTTATTTATCTGTAAAAGTTCTAGTTCATTGGATTTGTTTTTCTTTTTTCTGAAATGCTTCAGTTGAATTTCAGGACATAGATATACCTTTCTCAAAATATTTATTAGGTGTATTTGTGTGTGTGTGTGTGTGTGTGTGTGTGTGTGTGTGTGTGTGTGTGCCATGACACACACGTGAAAGTCAGAGGACAGCATGTGGGAGTCTGTTCTCTTCTTCTACCATGTGGATTCTAGGGATCAAACTTGCTAGAAATCAACTTAAACCACTGAGCCATCTTACAGGTCCCAATGTAAAATCATCAACTCTCTCACAAAGAGAAGTCTCAAGTCCAGATGTGTGTGCAGTAAGGTGACTGAGGAAGGTGCTGGGCATGGACTTCTGGCTCCATATGCATGCACAGCCCCACACCTTATTTTTGTGTTAGGCTTTCTCCCTGATCCTGGGTTTACTGATCAGTTAAGGGACCAGTGAGTTTAGGGACCTTCCTGTCTCTGCTCCCACAGAGACTGGGTTAGGAGGCACATCTCTGTGCCTGGCTTTTAGGTGAATGCCAGTGATGGAACTCCGGTCCTCAGGACAGGAGGCAAGCACTTTGCTGATGGAGCCATCTTCCCAGCCTTCGGATGTGAACTTTTAAGGTAGTAATGACTTGTATGCAGGCTGTTTAAATGTTTCTCAGACAAGAAAACAAAAATAAATAACCAAGGACCACTACCCCATCACTCTCTTTCTAGTCTTGCTGCCTACTCCTTTGATCTCTGAGAGATTCTACTAACAATGTTTTCATTCCATTGTGTCCCATACAGAGAGCACAGTGATCATTCAACCTGGTTAATCTTGTTTTGCGCCATTGATAATTTTGGGATGTTTCTGTTAGGCCCACAGATGTATTGGAAACATCAAGTACATTTTCAGAATTGGTATCACATTTGGAGAAACCTCAAGTTTCTTTCCTCCATGGGCTGTGGGGAGTCAAAGAACTTTGATTTTCTCATATGGCAATAATTTTAAGTAGCGCCTGACTGATAATTCTTATAAAAATTGTCTTGTTGTTGTTGAGGTCTTGCTATACTGGCATCTTATAAATTCTATGTTGTCTTGTTGATGTCAGTAATTTATGTCAGACCAGCAAAAACTATTTTCCTAATATGTTCATATAATACGCTTTTCTTTCTTAACTAGATCAACAATCAGCTCAAGATTACACAGCTCCATTGAAAACACTTTTCTTTTCTGCACCCCCACGTCTTTCTTTTCATGCTGGGTATCAAGCTCAGGGCCGTGTACACATGAGGGTTTCGTGCTGGGGTTACCCAGCCCTGTGCCTTTCTTGGCTTCTCACTGCTGTGACCAAATACCTAACCAGAGGCACCTTGAGGAGGGCTTTCTGGTTTACAGCCTGAGGGGATATAGTAGGACAGGGCAGGTATGGCAACAGGGACAGGAGGCAACTGGTCATGCTACATCCACAGTCAGGAAGCAGTAGGTGAACAGGAAGTGAAGTCAGCCAAAAAACCAGCAGGTTCAACCCCCCCCCCCACCTCTGCTATCAATGACATACTTCCTCCAGCCAGGATCCACCTTCTAAAGGTTTTACAACCTTTTCAAACTCAGCCACTAGTGTTCAGGGTGCATAAGCCTATAGGGTGCATTTCATATTCAAACTACAATACTCTAAACATATATTTTAGATACAGTCATCTTCACAATATCAGAATAATTTCAATTTATTTCACCATTCAATGTTATTGCTTCTGTTTTATATTCCATTTATTTAAAGTATATTCCACCCAGCCCAAATGAGATTTATTTATTTAGGTAGGACTTTAATATGCCCATAAATGTCACTAAACATAGGAGTAAGCCAGAACAGAAAGATAAAATGATCATAACAGATGGCTTAATGTAATTTATTCTGAAAATTAAGAAACAGCCCAGACCATTTAGGCTTCTTCCCAAGGCTTTGGAAAAGGCTCATGCATGAGAGGGGACCTGAAGCCTTAATCTCTCTTAATTCATCTCTCTTGAAGTCATGGTACGTTAGCTGGATGTGCATTTTAAGTATGCGTATGCTGCTGTGGTAGTTTGGAAGCCCAGAGAGGCCCATTTATTTGAATACTTGGTCCCCAGTTGGTGCAACTATGTAGGAAGGATTAGGCAGTATGGCCTTATTGATGGAGATGTGTTGCTGGAGTGAGCTTTAAGGCTGCTAAAGCCCATGCCTTTCCTGTCTTTCTCCCTTCCTTCCCTCCCTCCCTCCCTCCTTTTCCCCTCTCTCTTTGCCTCTCTCTGTCTCTCTGTCTCTGTGTGTGTGTCTGTCTCTCTGTCTCTGTGTGTCTTTCTCTGTCTCTATCTCTGTCTCTGTCTCTGTCTCTCTCTCTCTCTCTCTCTCTCTCTCTCTCTCTCTCTCTCTCTCACACACACACACACACACACACACACACACACACTTGTGGATAAGGTTTTAAGCTCTCAGCTGCTGCTCCCGCACCCTGCCGGCCAGCTGCCAACATGCTCCCTACCATGATGGCCATGGACTCTAACCCTCTGGAACTGTGAACCCCCACTAAACTCTTCCTTCTGTAAGCTGCCTTGGTGGGATGTTTCTTCACAGCAACAGTGAAGTAACTAAGACAGTTATCATGTGAGTACATACATGTAGGTGTATGCATACACACTGGACAGCACGACTGTGGGGACTCTTTAGATGCAGCCATGTGCAAATGGCCCCAGAAGCAAGGGGTGTTTCACCTGCATTGAAAATAGGATAGGCCGTAGGTGCTTCTGAGGTGACTGAGTCAAGGAACAGACAGCAGGGGACCCAATTTCCATTCTCCAAGGTGTGACCCAGCTTCCAGATTCTCCCTTCCTCACAGTTCTCTTCTGACTTCCTCTGCAGGCCATAGCACAGGACAGGAAGAGCACCATGGTACATATACACTTGAACACACACTACACACACATACACACACACACACACACACACACACACACACACACACACACACACACACTAAACAAATGTTTAAAAGAAGATTTAAATTTTTTCTGAGGGTGGGACTTCACTGTGCATCTCCCCACAAGTTACCCATGCTTCTGTAAGTAAATACGTTCATGTATTTGCCACCCTGGATGAGATGGAATCTTCTTTTGAGCTGGATGAGATGGAATCCTTCCCTGTATGAGGTGACATTTCTTTGCATCTCCTCAGGAAAGTCACACAGCATCTTTTCATCTCCTTGTGTTCCCTCCTGTTTGTTTTGCCAGTCCAAACAGGCCTTTCTAAATTGCAGATTTACTTCTGTTCTTCCCCTGTTGGTTCCCCAGGAGCTTCCTGTTGCCCTGAGGACGCTGTCAGTGGAGCCCCATGTGGACCTGCCTCCTTCCTCTCTGTCTCCTCAGCCTCTGCCCATGAGCAGCTGTGGGTCCATGAGGTTGTCCCCTCTCTCCCTGGTATTGTACCTGGTATTGTGCAATGAACAAAGTCGTGACAACCCGAGGGGGATTGAGGGAGTTAGTGTAAGGAGCCCTATGGAGATCTGAGAGGGAAAAGTGAGCATCACCGTATCACTGCAACAGAAAAGCTTTGAGTGTTCCTCCAGGGTGGTGTTGGGGGAGCAGAGCCCACTCTCAGGATGAATGGTCCTTCCTGAATATATCTTTTCTGTGTCGTGAACCTGGCCCATGGGAGTTTAGGAAGAGGATCTGTAGGACAGAATGCAGGAGGTACTGAGGCCGTGGGGACAAGTGTGAGTCAGGGAGAACTTGTGCTAGGTCATTCCAGGGGAGGATAGAGGTCCCCGTGGGGAGGGGGGCACAAATTTGCTGTTGTGTGTTGCCTACTCTTGTTTCTCCTGCCACATCTGAAATAGCACTTTGTCCAGGAAGCCCTCCTTGCACTCTGGTTACACCAGTGGCTTCCACTCTGTTCAGACTACACAATAGAGATGAAAGCAAACAGCAATAGAGATAATGCTGGCCCCAAGTACCCTTCACACAGGGTCTGAGCCTCTGCTTTCTTTTGCCACAATGCAAGATGCTCTGAGTTTAGGCTCCTGACTGTGCTGTCTCCTCATAGTTACACTATCATTAAGAGCCTGCATGTCCCACATGGCTCTTTAATTTTCTCTTCTTGCACTGGAGCATTCCACCCCTCCACACTTGGAGGGTGTTGAGTGGTTTCAGGACCATAACCTCCCATAGAGCCTCCTGGACACACTTTGTGAAGGAGAACTAGTACCAACCCTGCATACACTTCAGAATCCCTAGAAAGAGATTCTGGAAAACAACGATAACTGGTCCTAAGCAGATTCATGCTAGATTTAAAATCAATCAATCAATCAATCAATTAATCAATCAGCTAATTAATCCATTGGCAGGGTTACATGTATCCTGGGCTGGCCTGGAACTTGCTGTGTAGCTGAGGATGACATTGAACTCCTGATTTGTCTGTGCCACATCCAGGGTGTTGAAATTATAGCTGTGCACTACAAGTCAGGTTTATATGATCCTGGGGATTGAACCCTGGGTTTTGTGCATGCTAGGCAAGTGGTCTACCAACAGAGCTAAGTCCTCAGCATGAATTTTTAATTTTTATTTTAAGGATGTTGTTTATTTTGAGTCAGGGTCTCCACTTTATAGCCAGGCCTGCATCCATCCTCCTGCATCAGCCTCCCCAGTGCAGAGATTACAGAGATGAGTTGCCATATCCGGATATATATATATATATATATATATATATATATATATATGCATGCATATGCTAACATCAACCTATGTGCACCGTTTCACTAGAACCACTGATTTCCTTGGGTGAGGCAGACAAGGCGTGGTGAGGGTCCCTATAGCTTGGAACCATCATGCCTAGCCCTCCTTCATTAACTGGCACCATGCATACCACCTAGCCTCCTTGCTACCCTTAAATTGCCTACAGGGGTCGCTGTGAGACAGGTTGCCCAGATTGTGGAGTGTTCTCCCCCCCCCCCATCTCCTTTGGTTTGCCTAGGAAAAGCCAGAGCCACTGATATATAAATTAGCTTCTTTATTTCCAACACCTGAGTGAGTGAGCCCCAAGGCTTGCCCACCAGAGGAATAAACAAAGTTCTTGTTTCACTACACAGCATGCCTCAGAGATAAATACAGCCCAGGGGGCTCTGGCTCTGGCCAAGCAACTCTTATTTACACGAATAGATTACAAAAAGTCTTATATAAAAAAAATAAGTGGTCCTGAACCGCGCTTGGGACAGGGGAAGGTGGGGTATGGTTACACCTGTTACACACGGGACTGGAGCGGCTTTCCCGCAGGCTGTGGGAAAGAGCATATATTAGGGGGCCTCCGGAAAATGGGGATCATGTCTCCACAAACAACAGGGACCTGGAGAGCAGGGCCTAGGTGTACCGGGCTCAGCCCTGCTCGAGGAGCTGCGAGAAAGGAAGAAACCCTGGCGGTTAGGGGCAGCAAGTGGCTGTCTTTTGTGAGTCACATGAAAAAAATAAAATAAAACAACGACAACAAATGGACTGCGTCCTTTCCTTGGGGACCGCTGTGGGGACAGATTTCTGCTCCCCCTTTTCCAGCCTCTGGATGTGTGGCTTTGAAAGGACAGTTGGGAGGAGTGTCATTTAAGCTTCATTTTTGGGGGTGTGAAGGACCTCCCACCCCCCACTCCCCCGAGGCGTGTAGGCGGTATGCCCTCTCCTACAGCAGCTGACCTCTCAAAGCATCTGATAGGTCGGATTGGCGTTCGCGACTACAGGGCACTGCAGGGAGGCATCAGGGGACGACGGGGTCTGGGCCCCCTGTTCTGTGTCGCTTGGGGATGCACCTTCTGGAGGACCTGGAGGAGATTCTGGAGATGCATCTGCCAGCAGCAGAGCAGGAGCAGCGGGGCTGTCCGTGGAGATGCGCTCCACGATGCTGGATAGGCAGTCGAGGCTCGACACGGCTGCACTCTTCCTTGGCCTGGACTCTATAGGGGGAGGGGAAGGTTAGTATTCCAAGCTTGAGTCTCTTCAAGTCTCTTACACTCTCTCCCCACTCCATCAGAACACAGAGCTTTGGAGCAGAAGAGAAACTGAGGACTTGCCAGACTGAACGGAGAAAGAAGAGGAAGGTGCACACTGTTTAACCCCTAACCAGCCCCCTTCGTAGTCCCAAGATACAAGTGTGTTTGTGATGGAGGCAGGGAGGGGGGTACTGAGCCTGGGGAGCAAGGACAGCTTCAAGGGGGACATGGAAGGCAATTCCCAGCTGCTAGCTGGGAACAGCTGAGAATACGCACCACCGCTGGAGGCCTCGCTGTAGTAGGTGGCGTCGTAGCCATTCTGCCCCCGGGGGCCTCTCGGGGGGCCAGTGTAATCCATCTGCGAATAGCAAGAATGATGGAGTCAGATCCTCGGGGCGTCTCAAGCACTGCTCCTTGTCACCGCCCCTCCCTCACTCCCCTAGTCTCAGCTGGGGGCGTTCCAGGACTGGGTCAGCCCTAGTTAGGAAGTAGGAGCCAGCAAACATTGAAATATATCGCATGCAGGGCCAAACTGAGACTGGATGGTGACCCAGGAACAACAACAACAAATCTACATTTGGGTGATACGGATTTGGGGAGAAAACGTATGTCCTGTGGTCTGCATAGCAGTATTTTGATGCCACCCCCACTAGGCAAATCACAGATGCCCAGGGTCTCCAGAGACCCCAGTCACATGCCAGGCACACCTGGGTCTAAAGAACTTCCCCAACCCTAACGGACTCAAAAGCATTCCAGATTCCCCAGGTGCCACCTGCACTTGGCCTTCTTCTGAGACCCGGCCTTACCATGCCATCTGAGCAGTTGGAGCGTGGGCTGGAAGCGTCTGAGTCGCCGCTGTAGTGCTCACTGCCTCGGCCTGGGGGCAGCGGGCCGGGCGAGTAGAAGGCAGCCGCGCCAGGGGGTGCTGCGTCCTGGTCGCGCAGCAGAGCCTGCAGGCCTTCAATGTAGCGGATGGCATTGCGCAGGATCTCCACCTTGGGCAGCCGTTGGTTCGGGTTGCTGGACGTGCAGCGTTTGAGCGTCTCGAAGGCCTCGTTCACTTTGCTCAGGCGGCGCCGCTCGCGCATGGTGGCGGCCTTGCGGCGATCAGCGTTGGTGGTCTTGCGCTTGCATGCTTTGCAGGCCCACAGCAAGCAGCGACCAGCCTGGTGGTGCCCACTGGGTGCGCGCACATGCTCATCCTCGCGAGCACCTGAGCCTGGGTGCACCGTGGTAGGGAAGTGTGTGTGCTCCTCCGGTTTCAGGAGGGTCCCCACGTGCACCAGGCGCGGGTCCAGGTCCTCGAAAAAGCGCAGGTCCGGTGAGTCGAAACACGGGTCATCATAGAAGTCGTCGGCTGTGGCAAAGGAGCAGAGAGAGCCGTCGGGGCCTGTCAAGTCTACGTCCCGGAGTGGCGGCGACAATAACTCCATATCCCAGCTCCTGGGCTTCTCGGTCCTGCCTCTAGCTCAACTCAAGTCTCAAGAGTCACTTTCTGCCACTCCTGAACTCCGACAGTACAATGACAAAGTGCTGAGGATTGGACTGCACACAGGCTGTCCTCTACCTCCCCTCCCTGGTCTGTCGGAGTTGTGGCGAAGAAAGCAATCGTCCTGGGACTTCCTCGCCCCAAGCTTCGCGCCAGGCGTCCAGGACTATTTATCCAGGGTAGCCTAAAAAGCCCGGGAGCTGGAAAGGGAGGCTGGGGGCGGGGGTGTCCTAAACCAATAGGAGTGCAGCAGGGCGGAGCGTGGGGTCCCCAGGGTAGCCACTGGGGCCAGGGAGTGCCCCCTCCCGCGGCTCTGCGGTGGGGCAGGGAGGAGGGCAGACACTGGCGGGCAAACACCCTCCGCCCTCCTTTGCACTTGGTTACCAGATGCAGCCTGCCCAAGCCTCTCCAGTGCGCCTCCGCGAAGCCACAGCGCTGACCTTGGACCTCACTGTCTCCTGATTTGTGGGGAAACCAGGCACAGAATAGGAATTAGAAATCAGATTGCGGGAGATTTGTAGAGAGTCACAAGGCAACAGGGCAAAGAACCTCCAGAGAAGAAGCCGCGAAATGGTGACACATCCTTAGAAGTTGAGCCGAAGACGACGTGAGCAAGAGACAGTGAGACTCCAAAGGTTTAAGTGGGCAAGCCTGAGACAAATGACTTGGTGGCAGTGATATTTGGCTGATTGCGGATCTGGACACCGCCCAGAGAGCGCCTGGTCTTGCCCATCTTCCTCAGGAAGCTTAGGAACCCGGTTCAGTCTCTGCGGTAGTTGGGAGATCAGCATTAAAACTTCAAGCCATTCTACTCAAAATCAGGGTGGACGGAGGGAGGAAACGAGCGAAGAAGGAAGGGAGAGAGGCTCCACTCAACTTAACCAGCTGGATTCCTTCTGTGGATATCTAGAGAGCCACAGGGGTCTGGGTTGATCTGTTTCTACAGCTAAGACGAAAGCCAGTTTGCTGCAATTTTGTGTCCTCTTGTTCTGAGTCGAGCCCCAGGAAGTGCCTTTCTTAAGTGTCATGATGGCCAGGACCTGGCCTGAGGACCTCACCAACAGTGCAGTTTGCATAACTTTGTGGAGGTGACCTCTTCCCAAGTCTGTTTCCACTTCATATCCAGGGATAATGACAGTATCCAGGAGTAACTGTGGTCGTGGTTGAAAATCTAAAGGGAGGGGAGTGTGGAAATGTCAGGGGAGGTGCACGGCTATGCTGGCAAGAGAGCTTGCTTCTGTCTCCAACACCTGCTTGCACTGTATAACCAGCAGCCTTCTCAGCCTTTGCTTGGGGCTCTGAGCCCTAACAGGGGGCCTTGGAGTCTCTAGGCTCTGTTCCTCTGGAGGCTTAGATGTGTCTCTTCCCAGTAGGGTCACTGGGGAGCATAGGAGCAGAAGGAGGCAGCCACCTCATTGGAGCTCTGGCTCCCCTATAAGCCCCAACAACCCCACCCCTGGGATGCTCATGCCTCTTGGGGCTCTGGCTAGAAGTCTTCCTTGACCGTGTAGTCCTGCCATGTCTTCTCTCCTGGATGTCAGAGATCTAAGCAAGGATGATCCAGGTGTCTTTCCCACTAACTTCTGGAAGCCTTCTTAGTTGGCCATTATACAAACTGGGAAGCCCTCTCTATCCCTCAGACGCAGGAATCTCTTGGAGTACAACTGTTTTCACTTCTCCGACACTGGTAGTGCTGGTGGTCCCCCTGGAGAAGTGTTCACCCTCCTTACTCCATGGCTTTGCTTTTGTTTCATCATTCAGTGTTTGTTATGGCTTATCTACCACACACCAGTACTGGTCCAGGCACTGGGGACACAGCAGTGAACAAAACCAAGGCCCTATTCACATAGTGATTATATTATAGGAGGGGATAGCAGCAATCAAAGAACTGTGTGGTACCAGGGGTCTACCAATTCTACAAAATGATGATGATGATGATGATGATGATGATGATGATGATGATGATGTAAAAACTAACTTTCATTCCAGCAGCCAGGTTGGAATGGTTGTTGACTTGTGTAGTGGCCTGGATGAAGGGCCTTTCTGTGGTTGTTGACTTGTGTAGTGGCCTGGATGAAGGGAGACAGAAGCCACCACAGCAGATATTTAGAGTGTGATAGAGGAACAAACATGTGCAAAGGTCCTGGGGCAGGACTGTGATCCCTGTGATTGACAGGTTTAATGCACAGCACATGTGCTGGAACTTAGCTTGTGTCCCCAACTTGACTGATGGCCATTTCAGGTGGGGTTTTTTTGGTCACCCTTATGGGCCTCCTCCTCATCTTCCTCCACTAACCCTGAGCCCCAGAGTCTTATTCTTGCTGCCCTCACCTATAATCCTCCTGTCTGGACCTGCCCCAGCATTGGCTGTCAGGTTTCAGTTCAGACTTAACTTTACCAGGAGCTTCACCAGAGGGTGGAAGAGGCAGGAGAAAGACAACAGTTTTGCAGGGCACTGCAACAGTCCAAAGGAGTGATCACGACCACTCAGGCGGTTGCTTAGCTTTGGGAGGTAAAGCAAATCTGGTGAAAAGTAATTGAATTCCAGATATACTCTCAAGATGGAGCTTGAGGCTTGGAGTGATGAGGTGGCTCAAAAGTTAGGATCACCACTGCAATAGACTCAGTAGACTTCCTAGGGGAGGCCTTACCCTCTTTAGGAGCAGAGTGGGGTGGGAGGAGGTGGGAGGAGGTGGGCGGAGGTAGGGAGAGTAGAAGGAGAGGAGGGAGAGGGAACTGGGATTGGAATGTAAAAATAAATTAATAAAAAAAACCCACACCCACTGCTCTCACAGAAGACCCGGGTTTGATTCTCAGAACCCACATGGTTGGTTGTTCACAATTGCCTGTGACCCCAGTTCTAAGGGTCTTGATGCCCTCTTTGTGGCTCATAGATATACATGCAAGCAAAGCCCTCATAAAGTGGGGACAAGAAAGAGTTATTTATGGTTGGATGTGGGTACAAAGACAAGAGAGTCATTAGAGATAGCTTTTGGGAGAAAGGAACCAGGAAATAGTGGGTCTGTGAATGTCGGATCTAAGATCCAGTTTGGGCAAAGTTTGAAATTCACATCAGCATCCAGACAGAGATATGAAGTCTGAGTGAGTGGAATTCCTGGGGCTGAAGGCCCTGAGGGGAAGGCTGTGTATGATGAAGCCCTGTCTACCCTTCCTGTAAGACAACCTGTAACCAATGTTATGTGAGTCCATGAAAGCCTGAATAAAAGGATATCAAACATTTATTGGGACACTCACGAATGACAATAAGGTAGAGAGCCATTGTGGTCTTTCATTTGCCCTGGGGTCAATGGAAGCTGAGATCAGATCTCTGACCACCACACAAGAGAATGAGAGAGACCCCTCCTCTTCCTTATAGATCACAGAAGCCACACCCTAAGACTGGTCCCCCCAAACCATTGGAAGAATGAATTGCCACAACAACACCCCATAGGTCTCTCATTCCTAAGGTCACCATCTAGACTATGCTAACTCCTGCCCTTTGCAGACACTAGCATGTCTGCTGTCCTCAATAGCACCGGTGCCAGGAACATGGTCCCTGCACAGCAGCCTGAGGAGATGGTAGAGGTCCTGGAGCTCTTTGCATATGGTGACCAGATGAAAATCTCATCTCCTTCCCCAATTACATGGCCATTCAGGAACCCTACTCAGTCCATCTTCACTACTTCACCTGGAGTCACTGTCCCCTCAGAAGGACAGTTAGCTGCTTTCCTTTCTTTTAACACTACACAGCCTCCTTAGAGTCATGGAGTCTTGTGCCTGCTGTTCCAAGCCTACCACCCTCTCTCCTAGCCCTGCCCATGACTGGCAGATTTTCAGGTCTCAGGTCTCAACTTCAATATTGCCTTCTTGGGTTGTCTCTGGCCATTTCCTCCCAGACAGCTACAGCCCAGGCTTGGGAAATGTCACTCAGTCTTTACTCCATAATGATCTTGTCTGTTAGTTTGTTCAATTAGGGACATGAAGACAATCGTGACACGGGGATGTTTTTGTTCACCATGGTATTTTCAGAAGCCACTGCAGGGGTACTTGGTAAGTTTAAGTGAATGAATAAGCAGTCTTGGGGCCTTCTAATTTCTACACTTGCATTTGAATTTAGCGGAATATGTCACAAATCATCCAGTTTCATCAAGATTAGGCACTGTGTACATGATTATTTGCAATGTTCTCACACTGCAAAGCAGAGGCTCATCTGCCTGGAATATGCACCCTTGCATTATGCATGGCCTGTTGAAACACTGTAACAGTGTGTTACAGAGAGATGTGGTCTCATTATAAGTGTCTTTTCATTTGACATAAATTCACAATGAAGAATACAAGTCATTGCTAGTAGTAATGATTTTGATGGGAACATTTGCCTTCTCCTCCTCCTCCTCCTCCATTTTCGAACCTGGACTGAATGTTCTCAGCACACAGTAGGTAGGTACTCCAAAATATTTCTGGACTGATTAATGAGCAATTCCATTTAATTATGCAGTGCTCTGGCATCTCCAAGGAAACACTTCAAACCACTTGTGCAAATCTGGTTTGGTTGTTGTTGTTTGTAGTGGGATCTTGTTCTGCCAGTGGACTTGAGGTGGTGGCCACATCCAGAGCCCTACATCAAATGCAAGTGTTCTCAGCAAGCAGCTCCCTAGTGGTCATGGACACAGCTGAGTGTGTGGCTG
Source organism: Cricetulus griseus (assembly GCF_003668045.3). NCBI lineage: Eukaryota > Metazoa > Chordata > Mammalia > Rodentia > Cricetidae > Cricetulus > Cricetulus griseus. The sequence goes on along the minus strand of NC_048599.1, from coordinate 155,318,656 downwards.
CTATTGTGGAAGCTGCTGCTCTGGTGGTCCTTCCTGCTGGGGAAGAGCTAGCCATGGCCCTGGGGACCTGGGTACTGGCATATCCTGGTGCTGTCTCTGCCTGTAAGCTATGACTGTACTCAAAAGCAGTGCGATGATAGTCATGAGGTAAAAGTCCCATTCAGGTCCCAAAAGCTGGTCCATATTCAGTTGGGGGAATTTGGTCACCACCCTAAGTCCACTAGTGGAACAAGATGCCACTACAATTGTTGTTGTTCTCAAACCCGAGTAAGCAAAGGAAATACAGAAATAAATTTTGTGCTGAGGCTAAGCTTTGCTTTTTGGTTTATGGTCATCCAAACTTCCCTCAGCCACCCATTCTGGGTGATGCCATTGACTATGGGCTGAGGCATTGTCCCTTCAATGTAGAGCCTTTTGGATACAGGCCCAGTGACCTGGAGAAGCATACAGCTCACCCTGGGCCTTCGTTCTCCTGTTGCTGTAGGAGGCTCCTGTGATTCTCCCTCTGTCCTTTCCAGGCCTTGCTGCTCAGTCCCCTTGGCTGGTCTACCCAGGAGCTATAAATGGAGATCTGGATTCTGGGTAGGAATGTTGGTCTGGCTAGGCTTCTATATCCCCTAGAAACCAGATCTAGCCAGCACCTTCCCTAAGCCTCAGTTACCTCTGCCCTACCCAGGCAGGACCTGTGGCCTCCACACATTAATAGTGTAGCCTGCATTGTTGGCTTGGGCACAGGGTTCTGAAGGACCAGGGGATAAAAACATGGGTGAGTCAAGTGGCACAGGACCAGCCCTAGGTCCAGTCTCTGTCCCTAGGTTTTCTTTCTCAACCCAAGTATCCTGCTTCCTTCCCCACCAATTTTGCTTCCCAGAAAGCCTGAAATTACCTGCCACCAGGTAAAGATCTGGTCAATTTTAGGCTGATGTGGAAGGACTATGATATTGTAGCTGGGCACAGTCATGGCCCTGGTCATGGCCAGGGTCCCAGAGGCTCTTCATATGTCCCACTCTGGGGGCCCTCAGACTCTGATGTGTGCAGGATCTTGGGAGTCTGGCAAATGAACCAGCTGCTGGAAATTATATGTTCTCACAGACAGCAGAGGACAAGAAAGGCAAGAAGGTATGAGGGCTGTGGGTTTGAGAAGTGATACATGCATGACCCTACCAGTGGGAGTCCCTATGATTCATTCTTTCATTGAAAGAACATGTGTGCAGTGCTGGAAATACAGCAAGGAAGAGAATATCCCTAGCCATGTGAAACTCATATTCTGGCAGAGCAAAATGGACAACAAAAAATGAGCACACCAACTAGTAAACTTTGCAGCACACTACAAAGATAGAATGTGTCTGATGGGGAATGTACTGCCGTGTATGTTTATCTTATTGATTATTGAATAAAATACTGTTTGGCCAATGAGACAGCAAGTTAGACGGAACTAGGAATCAAAGAGGATTCTGGGAAATGTAGTAGAGAAGTGCTGATCCAGGCAAGAAGTGACATAGCAAGGAGACTCATATTTAAGCAAAAGAGAAACAGGAAGGGCCCTCTTTTCCCCTTGGCTCCTGCTTCAGCGGCATGATGTGATCCACCAGCTAGGAGGGACGCCAATAATGCATCCGATAAGATAAGTCTTATAAACATATAGATGTATGATAATTAAGACAGAGCTAACAGATGAGAATCCTAGTCATTGGCCAAGCAACATTGTACCTAATACAAGTTTCTGTGTATTTATTTGGGCCTAACTTGGTCAGGTGGCTGGTGTAAAGCTCACACGTGGCGGTGGGGCTCAGGCGGCTTTTGGCAGAAAGATTTATAGTAACATGTGTCGGCAAAGATACCAAAAGCAGAGCAAGGTGGAAGGGATTGGCATGTGGTGTGGGGCTTTGTATTGACTGCAGTGACATGGTGACATTTGAGCTTAAAAGTAAAGGAAGATTTATTTATTTATTTTAGTTTCGTCTTACATTCCAATCACCGTTCTCCCTCCCACCTCTCCTGCTTTGAGCATTGTTGAGCAAGTGTCCTTGTGGTATGATTGAGCATCCTTTGGGTGTATGCCCAAGAGTGGTATCAGGTAAATTGGGTCTTGAGGTAAATTGATACCCATTTTTTTTAGAAACTGCCATACTGATTTCCAAGGTGCCTGTACAAGTTTGCACTCCCACCAGCAGTGGAGGAGTGTTCCCCTTTCTCCACATCCTCTCCAGCATAAGCTGTCCTCAGTGTTTTTGATCTTAGCCATTCTGACAGGTATAAGATGGTATCTCAGAGTTGTTTTGATTTGCATTTCCCTGATGGCTAAGGATGTTGAGCACTTCCTTAAATGTCTTTTGGCCATTTGAAATTCTTCTGGTGAGAATTCTCAGTTTAGCTCGGTACCCCGTTTTTAAATTGGATTATTTGGTATTTTGATTTCTAGTTTCTTGAGCTCTTTATATATTTTGGAGATCAGCCTTCTGTCAGATATAGGCTCGCTGAAGATCTTTTCCCATTCTGTAGGGTGTTGTTTTGTCTTATTGACCATGTCCTTTGCCTTACAGAAGCTTCTCAGTTTCAGGAGGTCCCATTTATTGGTTCTCCTTTCAGTGTCTGTGCTACTGCTGTTATATTTAGGAAGTGGTCTCTTGTGCCAATACGTTCAAGGCTACTTCCCACTTTCTCTTCTGTCAGGTTCAGTGTAACTGGATTTATGTTGAGGTCTTTGATCCACTTGGATATGAGTTTTGTGCATGGTGATAGATATGTATTTATGTGCTGTCTTCTATATGTTGACATAAAGTTATGCCAGCACCATTTGTTGAAGATGTTTTCCGTTTTCCACTGTAACATTTTGGCTTCTTTGTCAAAAATCAGGTGTTCATAGGTGTGTGGATTTGTATCAGGATCTTTTATTCGATTCCATTGGTCCATGTATCTTTTTTATGTCAATACCAAGTTGTTTTCATTACTATAGCTCATAAGAGCTTGAAGTAAGGGATGGTGATGCCTCCATTAAAGAAGTTCCTTTATTGTACAGGATTGTTTTTGCTATTCTGGGTTTTTTTTTTTTTTCCGTATGAAGTTGAGTACTGTTCTTTGAAGGTCTGTGAAGAATTGTGTTGAGATATTGATGGGGTTTGCATTGAATCTGTAGATTGCTTTTGGTAAGATTGCCATTTTTATTATGTCGATCCTACCTATCCAAGAAGATGGGAGGACTCCATTTTCTGATATCTTCTTTAATTTCTTTCTTTAGAGACTTAAAGTTCTTGTCATACAGGTTTCGCATATTTGAGTTACCCCCAAGATATTTTACATTTGTGGCTACTATAAAGGGTGGTGTTTCTCTGATTTCTTTCTCATCCCATTTATCATTTGTATATAGGAGGGCTACTGATTTTTTTGAGTTAATCTTGTATCCCACTATATTACTGAAGGTGTTTATCACCTGTAAGAGTTCCTGGGTAGAATTTTCGGAGTCATTTATGAATACTATCATATTATCCACCAATAGTGATAGTTTGACTTCTTCCTTTCCAATTTGTATCCTTTTGATCTCCTTTTATTGTCTTATTGCTCTAGCTAGAACTTCAAGTACTATATTGGATAGATATGGAGAGAGTGGATGGCCTTGTCTTGTTCCTGATTTTAGTGGAATTGCTTTGAGTTACTCCATTGAATTTGATGTTGGCTGTTGGCTTGCTGTAAATTGCTTTTATTATGTTTAGGTATGTACCTTGTATCCCTCATCTCTCCAAGATCTTTATGATGAAGGGGTATTTGATATTGTAGAAGACTTTTTCAGCATCTAATGAGATGATCGTGTGGTTTTTTCTTTCAGTTTGTTTATTTGGTGGATTACATTGATAGATTTCAATATGTTGAACCATCCCTGCATCCCTTGGATGAAGCCTACTTGATCATGGTGGATTTTTTTTTGCATCAATGTTAATGAGGGAGGTTGGTCTGTAATTCTCTTTCTTAGTTGTGTCTTTGTGTGGTTTGGGTATCAGGGTAACTGTAGCCTCATAAAAAGATTTTGGCAATGACCCTTCTGCTTCTATTGTGTGGAACAATTTGAGGAGTATTGGTATTAGCTCTTCTTAGAAATTATGGTGGAATTCTGCACTGAAGCCATCTTGTTCTGGGCATTTTTTGCTTGGGAGACTTTTAATGATTGCTTCTATTTCCTTAGGGGTTATAGGTCTATTTAAATAGTTTATCTGGTCTTGATTTAATTTTGGCATGTGGTACCTATGCAGAAAATTGTCCATTTCTTTTAAATTTTCCAATTTTGTAGAGTACAGGTTTTTGAAGTATGACCTGATGATTCTCTGGATTTCCTCAGTGTCCATTGTTATGTCCCCCTTTTCATTTCTGATTTTGTTAATTTGCATGTTCCCTTTCTGCCTTTTGGTTGGTTTGGATAAGGGTTTGCCTATCTTGTTGATTTTCTCAAAGAACCAGCTCTTTGTTTCATTGATTATTTGTGTTCTCTTTGTTTCTATTTTATTGATTTCAGCCCTCAATTTGATTCCTTCCAGGCTCTACTACTTCTGGGTGAATTTGCTTCTTTTTGTTCTAGAGCTGTCAGGTGTGCTGTTAATTCACTAGTGTGAGATTTCTCCTTCTTCTTCTTCTTCTTCTTCTTCTTCTTCTTCTTCTTCTTCTTCTTCTTCTTCTTCTTCTTCTTCTTCTTCTTCTTCTTCTTCTTCTTTGGTTTTTTGAGACAGGGTTTCTCTGTGTAGCTTTGGAGCCTATCCTGGCGCTTGCTCTGGAGACCAGGTTGGCCTGGAACTAAAACATCCGCCTGCCTCTGCCTCCCGAGTGTTGGGATTAAAGGCGTGTGCCACCAACGCCCGGCCCAAGTTCTTTATGTAGGCATTTAGTGCTATGAACTTTCCTCTTAGCACTGCTTTCTTAGTGTCCCATAAGTTTAAGTATGTTGTGCATTTATTTTCATTGAATTCTAGGAAATCTTTAATTTCTTTATTTCTTCCTTGACCCAGAGGTGGTTCAGTTGAGCATTATTCAGTTGCCATGAGTTTGTAGGCTTTCTGTAATTTGTGTTGTTGAATTCTAATTTTAAGCCATGGTGATCCAAATAAGATACAGGAGTTTATTACAGTTTTTTTTTATATCTGTTGAGATTTGCTTTGTGACTGAGGATGTGGTCAGTTTTAGAGAAGGTTTCATGGGGTGCTGAGAAGAAGGTTCATTCTTTTTTGCATTTGAGTGGAATGTTCTATAGACCTCTGTTAAACCCATTTCAGTGATAACTGTTAGTTCCCTTATTTCTCTGTTTATTCTCTGTTTGGCAGTGCTGTGTTGAAGTCTCCCACTATTAGTGTGTGAGGTTTGTTGTGTGATTTAAGCTTTAGTAATGTTTCTTTTACAAATGTGGGTGTTCCTTGTATTTTGAGCATAGATATTCAGAATTGAGACTTCACCTTGATGGATTTTTCCTGTGATGAATATGAAATGTCTTTCTTCATCTCTTTTGATCACCTTTAGTTTGAAGTCTACTTTGTTAGATATTAGGATAGCTACACTAGCTTGTTTCTTAGGGCCATTTGATTGGAAAGTCTTTTCCCAATGTTTTACTATGAGGTAATGTCTGTCTTTGAAGACAAGGTGTGTTTGTTATATGTAGCAGGATGTATCCTGTTTTCATATCCATTTTGCTAGCCTGTCTTTTTATAGGCAAACTGAGTCCACTGATATTAAGGAATATTAATGACCAGTGATTGTTAGTTCCTGGGTTTGTTTGGGTGGTTTACTTTTTTTGGGGGGGATAGTAGTATGTTCATGTTTTCCTTCTTTATGATTTGTTGGTGTTGGAATATCTATTGCCTGTGCCTTTGTGGGTTCAGCTAATTTCCTTGGGTGGAGTTTTCCTTCTAGTGCTTTCTGTAGGGCTGGATTTGTGGATAGGTATTGTTTAAATCTGGTTTTGTCATGGAATATCTTGTTTTCTCCATCTATGGTGATTGAAAGTTTTGCTATGGTGATTGAAAGTAGCCTGGGTTGGCATCCATGCTTTCTCAGTGTCTGCAAAATGTCTGTCCATAACCTTCTGCCTTCCAGAGTCTCCACTGGGAAGTCGTGTTTTATTCTGATGGGTCTGCCTTTATATGTTACTTGACTTTTTTCTTTGCAGCTCTTAGTATTCTTTTTTTTATTCTGTATGTTTAGTGTTTTGATTATCATGTGGCAAGGGGACGTTTTTGGGTCCAGTCTATTTGGTGTTCCGTTGTACTTTGGTAAGCTTATTGTATTTTCATAGGCATGTCCTTCTTTAGGTTGGGAAAGTTTTCTTCTATGATTTTGTTGAATATATTTTCTGTGCCTTTGAGCTGGACTTCTCTTATCTATATTATTCTTAGGTTTGTTCTTTTCCTGGTGTCCCAGATTTCCTGAATGTTTTGTGTTAAGAGTTTTTCAGTTTTAACATTTTCTTTGACCAATGAATCTGTTTCCTCTATGGTATCTTCAACACCTGAGATTCTTTCTTCCATCTCTTGTATTTTGTTGGTTTTGCTTACACTCACCTCTTCTTCCAATTGGCTCAGGCAGTGCTTTATAAAAGATTTGGGACCAGCCCACGTGACCTCTAGGGAGGAGTGTTTCAAGCTGAGAAAAATAATAACGGAGTACCTTCTGTGGGAAGGATGCCTCTCCTGGGAGTGACAAGGAGACTGTGACTCTGTCTGGTGCTGTGTGTGCTCCATGAGTGCATGCAAAGGCAAGAGAGAGCTCATAGGGTTGGATGGGTAGTTTGTCAATCTAACTAAAGCTTTCATTACCAATGGGGAAATTCTTTTAGACTTAGTTTAGTGGGCTAGAGTTTTCTATATGTAAGTTTACTAAAAACTCTCTGCCATACTGACACAGCTCTTAATCTGGATATTTTTTTCTCAAGAGGGAATTTTCTAGCTAAGAAGTTTGCTTTAGTTATAGGCTTCCAAGAAGTAAATCAATTCAGCTGCACATGTTAGGAGGTGGGAAGCTACTTAGGGAAAAAACAGGACATAGGGTGGCTTGTTATGAAGTCAGCATTGCAGGCTATCACAATAGTCCTCAAATGTTCACTACCCATGCCACATACATTCATAGGCCTTGTACACACTATGGACCTTGAACCTATCACAGGCCATGTATTATATGTCATGTCCATCTCACATGCCATCAGGTACTGTGCACGCCTCATCCTATGTACACCTGACAGATGATGTGCACACCACTTATATAGCATACTCTGTACGTCACATATTCCTCATGAGTGAAGGATAACCATATGCCGTCACACTCCACATGCCACGAACACCTCACATTCCAGTCATACTTCAGCTGCCTTTTACACTATCCCCACTTTACATGCAATTTACCCCCACATGCCATTCACACCACACACACCATGCCATACATACAATGCATGTTAATCATATCCCACATGCCCTCAACACCTCAGATGCCATGCACACCCCAATGCTGTTACATTGCATGCGCCATTTGCCACCACACAATATTGACACTCTACATACTATGCACACTGCACACATAATTCACATTCATACACCTTACATACCACTCCCACTATATATGCCATTCACACCTCACATGCCTTTCTCACCCCTGGTCCCATTCACATTCCATGACTGTCCACACGTCACATGCCATTCACACTGCACGTGCCAGGCCCAACCCATAATGTCTCTCACTTTCTAGCTTTGCCAAGACTAGGAAGTAAGAAATGAAAAGGAACAGGACCTGAGTCAGGCTCAGAGACCTGTAAGAAGCGACTGCTGCCTGGCTTCTGGAACACCCTCGGAGTTTATTCATCCACTCTCTCCTGCAGGTGCATTCTTCATGTAGCTGGTCTTTTCCTGACTGAGAGGTGAGATTGGTGTTCTACTGGAATGCAGATTTGAGGATCTTAAATATAAACCCACAGAGTTAACAGAAACAAAATTAAAATGATGTGGTATGCCTTAAAAACTAAAGGGGCTCATGCAAGTGTCAGAGGTTCTGGGAAAGGACTTTGGGCCGTTGGAGTAAGGAGAGCTGCATGAAAGGAGAGGTCAATACCAATAAAGTACTGGGGAAAATGTGCACAAGGGATTCAAGTCAGACACAAGAAATAGCATTACTAATGTGGGGTGTGAATGGCCTGTGGAGTATGAACAGCATGTGGGTGTGAATTGCATGTAAGGTGTGAATGACAATGACACATGCAATGTGGATAGCATGTAAGGTATAAAAGACAGGTGAGTGGGAACTGTGTGTATACTGTGCATAATATGTGGAGTACAAATAGCATGTGAGGATTAGGTGGCCTGTGCAATATGATAGGTATTGTCCTTGAGCTGAGCTGACATGGCTGGATAGGAAGGTCCCACAGTTGCCTTCCACTGGTGTGTGTGTGGGTTCATGGCCACCAAGGGTGCCTTTCTGTGTCCTCTGCCTATGCTGCTCCGTGGGAGGTGGCCCTGAGGGGCAAGCCATGGGCCTGACAGAGATGATGGGGACACTTGCGTCCTCTCCCCCCACCCCAACACACACACTTTCATGCCCCTACATGAGTATCACAGACATCATGGCCACCTCACACACTCTGCTCCTGTTTTTCCTACAATGCACAACACTCTGTGAATACCTCCCATGTAATGAACACATCATTCTGTGAACACCCCTCATATGAGTGT